>NC_047518.2:44744253-44756753 GCF_902827115.2 Pseudochaenichthys georgianus | reverse complement strand
TGTACTTCTACTCCTCTACAGTTCAGAGGTACATGGTGTACTTTTCCTCCACTACATGTATTAATACCTTTAGTTACTTCACAGATGTGGATGAATGATGTGAAATCTAATCAAGTGTTGAATCAGACTTTAGTTCCACCTGGAGTAAATCCACCAGCTACCCTGCAGTCTACAAAGTCCTTCAAACTAGCTGCACCTTCACCAGCTTTGAGAACATCATGATCAATCATTATAAAACATATCATATATATTATTCTGAAATGGACCAATCTGCACAACGACTACTTTTACTGTCGCTGCTTTCACTATATTCTGATGAGAATACTTTTCTACTTTTACTTGAGGAACATTTTGAATGCAGGACTTTTACTGTAACAGAGTATTCTCTGGTGCTTCTACTTTTACTACAATATCTGAGTACTTCTACTTTTACTCAAGTACAATATCTGAGTAGCCTACTTCTACTACAAGATCTGAGTACTTCTACTTTTACTCAGGTACAAGATCTGAGTACTTCTCAGGTCTTGTAGTAAAAGTAGAAGTGAGTACTCAGTGAGTACTTCTACTTTTACTCTAGATCTATACTTATACCACCTGTTTATAGCCTATGAAAAAAACTATTAGAAAACGAAGGCTAAAGCTAACGTTAGCAGATAGTGACACTGTATGCTAGCTAGCTAGCTAGCTAGCTCAACGATTCCTTAAATAATATTGCGACAGAAAAACGTTTCAGTTCACATCACGCTCTGCCGACAGGGAGCTCTGCTCTGAACACCTGAACGGCCCGTTCTAACAGCTGTTCCCCAGCGGTCCGGTCTGTGCCACACTGCCACAGTGACTCCGGACCGCACAGTTGCTGTTAACGAACGCACCGTAGGTAATGTAGCTGCTCGACCCTCCTCGCGGAGCAGCAGAGCCGACAAGCAGGAGGACTCGAGCTCGCGCTTCATTATCAAAAAAGAACACCATGCGTGTCATGATGGCACATAACAGCTCGCGGCCGCAGATTACTCCGGGTCCCAGCCCCCCCCATAGGGCCTACCCCAAACATATTTGTATTGCCGATCTACATGAATCACACAAACGACCTATTTTGAATTCAAAACGGCGAATTTCGCCGAAAGGTGACAAGTTTGCATCCCTGTATTTAATTCAGAGTACAATACAATGTATATGTGGACTGAAGGCAGCAGAGATAAACAGAAACATGACATGCTAAATCTGAGTAAACATGCCAAAGTTATCAGTGACAAAGGCACACAACATTATTATATAGTTGTAATATCTAAAATATTTTCACCTGTGACTCAATTTTCAAGGCAGGCCAGCGGGATCTCTCCAACAGGTAGCTCATCATTGATGATCTCATTGCGCCGCAGGGCAAAGGTAGTCTGTATTAACTTTGCGAAATCAAGGGATGGTTTTTATCTCTCATCTTAACACACACTAGCAAATCAGACTAGCAAAACCCATATTCTTCAAGAAGCTTGTAGCTACTGTTCGGTCTTACAGTGCAGGAACAAATCCTAAAACCCTGAAATTACTCTTGTTCCTTGTCTTAAAGTCAAATGTGTATTTGGTTTGACGCCTGAAATAATGTGATTAACAACATTTTAAGAAATGTTAACGTAAAACATGCTTATATCAAATTAAATCACATGACTAAAATGTCCAATAACAGATGAGGGTGGAGCAACCTTCAAACAAATGTCCCACAATACATAGGGTAAAGCAAAACAAAAATCCCCACATGGCTAAATCTACTTAATCTTTCTAGATTTTGCCAAAGTAAACCTCCCTTCGCTCACTGGCAAAGCAGAAACTCCGGAGCACTTTTTTGAGGTCCAGGCCGTCGGTCAAATCTTTGTGAAAGTGGAGGAAGAGAAGGTGATTTAAGTGGCGCTCGGACATAGTTGAACGAAGGAACGTCTTCAACCGAGGAGGCTGGAGAAGCTCCGCTCAGCTGTTGCATTGGACATCGGCACAGTGAAATACAGCCGTAGAAGCCAACACACTCTCACTCCCTAAGCGTCCAATAGCGACGTTTGGTCAGTGTCCGTGGCGTCCAATTGTGACGCTCCTAGGCTCCTTCAGCGTCATAAAGAGACGCAAATAGCTTTCAACTGATTGCAATGTATTCCCATCTGCGTCGGGATTTGACGCTCATGGAAGCACGGCATTCGTTTATGTCGGCTGCCCTTAAGGTAATGTGAGCGTCCATTCCCAGGAGTAAAGGATGGCAGAAGACACTACACTACCCAGATCCCCAGCTATCGTTTGGACTACACCATGTGCTCTTGACAAACCCCGTGATAGTCCTCAAGCTCTGTGATTGGAGAGTGTGCTCCGAGGGTTAAGCCGATTCTCGAACAGCACTTGAAATGGGATGGAACCACGGCAGACTGTCCAAAACTGGATTTTAACGGGTCCACCGCGTCCCCCCTCCCCCACCCCGTCCCCAGAACTACACATGCTGGCTATTCTGTTTCGCAACATGTTCTCTATGGCACGTCTCTACTGGGAGTTGTAGTTTTAAAAGACGTTTTCGTATTTCCCATAATAAGAAGTTGCCAGTATTAAACTGTGTACATCCCTGGAGGTTTAGGGGACAGGAAACACTCACATTTAAAACATATAATTAATAAATGGGTGAAAATTGCTTGTGCCCAATATGGGCAGTATTAATATATATACCCACATGCCAGCTAAGGTCAGAAGAGCTTTATTTAACAGCTGGTCTTATGTGTGTGATAACATTACATTACATTAATTGATAAGCCTGAAACATGCACTTGTCAAGGTTCAGAGGCACATTGTGCAAATATGGCAGTAGCCATCGATCAGCTTAAGATAAGATATACTTTATTGATCCCAAGTTGGAACATTTGCGTTACATCAGCATGTGTAACAGTTAAATATGCAGTTGTGTTTATTTGAAAATCATTTAGTATAATCACACAAATTCTGTGTTTATATTCAACAATTCTGTGTTCTTTATTTATTGATTGTTCAATACCTGACAAGGCCGGAGATGAAATATCTACATACATCTTATAAGAGTAATACATTATGTATAATATCAGTTAAAATAAGTGCTTCAACATAGTTAACATTGCTGGAGGTATGCACACATATTGATAGATGTCTTGTAATGCACTATTGAGGAACCTGCAACCCAAGTTTTTCATTCAGTGCAGAACTACACCACAGTTGTTTAGGCCTATGATATGTCAATAAACCTTAGAACATCTTGAAATCTTGAACGGGATGTGCAAAATAGTCATTACATACAGTCTTTAATTAACAATTAGTAGAGAATAACGAGTAATGAATATACTTTATAGGGATCGTATTAATATCTAATAATAAAAATATTGAAATTCAATAACATGCTTTAACCACCAGGTGTCCCTTTATATCATTTGTGCACCGTTATGGTGTAAATACAGCCTATCTACCAATTGGATCAAATATAAAAGTCAGCCGAATTAGTGTTGATACTGCAAGGAGACGTATTGTGTGAAAAGAAATGTAAGATGTTGTTCAATGGCTGATATATTTATGATCCACGTCACGTTTTCAGTTCCTCATGTTTGTCTTCTCATCAGGGCTCTATAAATACAGAACTACGGCAGATATGTAATATGTAATGCAGCCGAACCGTGTATTACATGCCGTTATGTGATGACTTTCAAAGAGAAAAGCAAGCACACTCGGAATAAGGTATTATTATTATTTTGGTCTGTTTCCGGTATTTGTTAATGACGGTGTGCTCTGAGATGTGAGACTGGAATTGCACAGGGGGGAAATAACGTAGGCTATCTTTAGATGCGGATTTTGTTAAACTAATATGTTTAGGCTGTGGACCAACACTATACATTGACGGGAAGGGGGTAGCAATAAAGATAACACCATTAAACAGTTACACAACATAACAGAAATAATATCGATAGCAGCGTCCCTAGCAACCACCTTGGTAACAATGAAAACGTCGCGATTTCCTGAAGTAATCTTCGTAATAACTAGCAAACTAAAGATCATGTACATCCACTGCACACATAATCTGAAATAACAACTCATATTTCTCGCATCAAATGACATCAAAACGCATTTTAATGGCCAAACTAACTTTAAAATAGACATTTTCCACGAGAATAAAACGAAGTTCGGCCATGTTTTCTTTTTCTGCAGGGAGAAATTTGAAGATCATGTGACATAGACGCCAGCCATTGGAATGAATGGTGAAAAAAACGGGGTTTGTCAAACAGAGCACATGGTGTAGGCCAAACGATAGCTGGGGATTCTGGGTAGTGTAGTGTCTTCTGCCATCCTTTACTCAGAAAACATATTTGTTTCTCCGAATCGAAGGGGAAAAATACAAAAGCATTGCACACAATTTAAACCAATCAATGTTGTGTAATCAACAAGGATAATCTGGTGTTTTTTAGTCGATGAGTAGTGCAGATATCACTGTAAAATCAATCGACAGTAAGAGGAGTACTTACTTCCGGGTGTAAAATTCTCCGTTATCCAATGGGAATGGATGCTCACATTGCCTTTAAGGGCAGCTGGCATAAACGAATGCCGTGCTTCCATGAGCGTCAAATCCCGACGCAGATGGGAATACATTGCAATCAGTTGAAAGCTATTTGCGTCCCTTTATGACGCTGAAGGAGACTAGGAGCGTCACAATTGGACGCCATGGACACTGACCAAACGTCGCTATTGGACGCTTAGGGAGTGAGAGTGTGTTGTCTGGAGAGCTGGGATAGGCTGTTTGTTTTCTTAAAGTATTTTTAAGTATTAAGGATAATTGACCTACATTTGATTTATTTTGCTGACTTATAACTGAACTTATGAGACACAATACACATCACCTCGAGTGAGGGGCCCAGCTCTTCGTATATATTTTTTCTGTATTTGGCCCTCGGTGAAAAACGTTTGGACACCCTTGATCTAAAGCAGGGGTCGGCAACAGGCGGACCGCGGTCCGGATCCGGACCCAGACGCCGACCTATACGGACCCGGAGCTATAATCAATACATTAATAGGGGATTTTTCGGCGCCTCCCGCTTTTATAACGCTGATTTGGGTGACTTGTGTAATTTGTGGAGAACCGAAGAGTTTTCGTTTTGGGGGTGGGGAGTCCGTCCGTCAGTCAGTCAGTCCGACTGACGGACAACTTCTCACTTCAAAAAGAAGAAGAAATCTAGACCGCAAAAATAATTAAACAAGCGAGTACCTGTTTTTCCTGGCCAAGGACAGGTTCCATGAACACAACACGAGCGTAACGTGTCTTCACGTGGTATATGTCTCGTCTGAAAGGAGTGCTGACAGCAGGGGCGGACTGGCCATCGGGACGAATCCCGATGGGCCGGTACTGAAGTGGGCCGGTCGGACGATGTGGGCCGGCCGGTAACCGGCAGGGCTCGACATTAAATGGCCCGCTGGCCCGGAAGCACTATTTAGACACCCCGGGCCAGGTACTTTCCACTTGCCCGCTCGGGCCACTAAAAATATTGCTTTAAAAAAATGGTCCTGTGGTATTGGTATTTTGACTAGCAATTTAGTTAAATAGTTTCGTTTATCAACGCTACAACATAGCGTTCCGTGAGTCGGTTGTCGTTGTTTTCGTTGTTGGGGGGGGAAAGCAAACAGCTGTTTGCTGCGGAGCGCAGCGGGAGCGCGCTCCTTCACTACAGACTATCGCGCCACCTAACCATTCGCCAAATGTTTTTAATACCAGCGGTAACCGGCCAAGCGCTGGGCAAAAAACAATCTTCAAATAAAAGAAAGTCACCGGAGGAGTTAAAACAGAGTGACAGGGAGTATGAGAAGAAGAGGGAGAGAAAGTTTCAGCCAGCTTGATCGATGGAGTTGGCTGCAGTGACGCGTCCTAAAACCCTTTTATAATCTATCGATTAGATTTATGATTCGAAAATTATAAAAGACATGTGGAGATTATCCGGCTGAACAAAACGTGCATTTATCAAACATGTTTGTTTTCCACAGACCTTATTTCCAGCTATTTTCCAAAACCCTTGTCGAGGGAACCAGCAGCTTACTTCCTGGTTTTAGGACGCGTCACTGGCTGCACCTCTCAATATGATGCCAATATAAACAAGGTCTTCTGTCGGCTCTGTACATCAATGCCGACCTATGCTGACAAGTAAGTGAAGAGTAGACAATATAAAGGTATTGGCGAAATGTCCCAGAAGTTTAGGATAATGAAGGTTCAGGTTCTAATCAAATAAATTACATAGCCATTACACGTCTAACTCCTAATGACAGGAAGGCAGAAAGTGCATTATACAAATTATAATAATAGCAGACATTTTTTAACAATGACCACAATATCATTATTTTAATAAACCAAATATGAACAATTGAGGAAAATGAGGAAGAACTGATGATTAAAATGTTGTAGTACAAGTAGTAATAGTTAGTGCATACATTACTATTGCAACAAATGTGTTAATTTTCTTCTTTATTAGTCGATATTTTTTTTTTGGACGAATGCTCGGGACCCGGTAGACATTATTTACCCTTAATGTCTACCGCTAGTAAATTGTCTACAACATAACAGGAATAGAGTTTAAAAGGGGATTGATTTCTAAAATATCCAAAAAGAAAAATATGCTTACAGTTCTGTTTCATCTGGGTGTTGAGAGATGTATCCATAGATCTCTTCATGTTGCTTTCAAAATGTACCAGATGTTTTTAACTTCAATATTTAAAAAAAAAAAAAAAAAAAAAATCTTCCCTGGGGAGCATGCCCCCGGACCCCCCTAGAGGAGGTTAGGTCCCCCCTCCACTTAAATCATGTTCACATGGATAGGATACTAAATACATTTGCACACATCTTGTGTCCATATCTTTCTGTGTTGGTGGTCATGTCACACCGTGCACGTGCATGCATGCGTGAGTCATGGTGAGATATCTGGATTAAGAGGTTGCTTTTTCTTTGCACAGCATGAAAGGCGAAATGAATGGGCTGTGATTTTAGTTTTTTTAAGCAGAGGTTGAGTTCAATAATTTGTACGGCCCTCGGAGGATGTTGTAAAAATTGAAAGGAAAAAGGTCTCCACCACCCCTGCTGTAAATAATAATAAAAACCCTTGATTTATAACATCTCTGTCTCCTATTGATCTGAGTAGAATAGCCAGTTAATTGAAGCATTATAGCACAGGCCTTTGTCAGATGGTATATTACGCTGTTTTTTTTCTGCTTCGAATAGTTCTCTCTTTTTTCACCACACCTGTGTTTTCATCACTGTAACCAATGAGCACCTGCATGTGTGTGAGAATGGCCCTGACACCATGTCGGCCCAGATTTACAAACTCCTGGCAGGACAAGCTCGAGCTCATTTCTTACACTACATTTAAAAAAACAAAGTGAGGGGCTGCAATATAAGAGGGAAAGAAAGAGAAACTTTAAAACTGTTCAATTGTTATGATGTGTAAAGACTGATATTGTTCTATAATCGTCTGAAACTGTTAAGTCATGATGTGATACGGTTAACAAAGAAAAAGGGACACTCAAGCTGCTGCTGCACTTTATTTTATTTATCTAAAATTAAGCACTTTTAAGATGCACATATTTTCAAAAGCTATTTTATTTATTTTCTCTATTTTATTTGTAAATGCAGCCCGAGAGGAACATTACACATATCCACAGTATTTAAGTAATGTTAATTTACAATAAATATTGTTGTTTTTGTACTTTCTTTATTTGATTGGCAGTCAGCTGTTGATTACATGCAGACGTTGATAAAGCTACAGGTCACTTCAATATATTTCACACTAATTCATGAAGCAAGTTAGACATTTTGATGTTCCGGACCTTTGCATGGGGAGATTTGCTCTAACTGGACCTCGTTGAATTTTAGTTGAAGACCTCTGATCTAAAGGAATAACTGCTTCTGTCAGACCCTGAGGGACATAAGGAGGGCTCGTCCGGGATTTGAACCCGGGACCTCTCGCACCCAAAGCGAGAATCATACCCCTAGACCAACGAGCCATGCAATAGACACATAACCATCAGTTAATTCTTCTACTTTAAATGCCACGTCGCATTACTGCTCTCCTTTAGACTTCAGAGGTAGATTTCCTGGTGGTTCAGCGCCCTCTAGAGGCGCTTTGTTGACCTGCAGACACAACCTGATAACACCTGATAAAACCCTGCAGAAGTGACCTCTATTAAATCATCTTTATCTCACCAGGGCTGCAGGAATGTTATGGAGGAAAGAAATTGATACAGGTACAAATATATAAATGAATACATATATATATATTAAATTCAGGAATCAATAGAAAATGCCTAAATAATAAATAAAATGAATACTTAAATAAATACATAAAGGAAGTGAAACTCACATTTTAAATATATTAAATAAATATATTTTCTTACTTTTAATGATCATCTTGATTTTTTGTATTTATAATTAATGTAATGATTACCATATATTTAATATTCTCCTTTCTCCATTTTCTATTATACCCCCCCCGTCCAGCGCCCAATGGTAAACACATTTTACATCTTTATAAAGAAAATGAACTTAAATTGAACCATATAACCTTTAGACTTTCTCTTTTCCTCATAATATCACAAAAATAATTTAGCACAAGGAAACTCCTGAGGTGAAAATGATATTAACAACATTAAATGCATCTGATGACAATCTAGAGCAGCCTAGAAATAATTATTTTAGATACTTGGCTCAGTAGTCATAAAATTCAATCTAATGTGACTTTTGCAAATGAGCAATTCTGTATTAATAATATTCCAACGTCCAAAGAGAGAAACAAGATGTAAGATGTGATTAAATGGATATCAGTAAGTATGAGTTACCCATATATATATATGTAGCATTGTGTTCGGGTTCTCCCGTGACCCGTTTCAAGTTAAAATTATATAATAACTACGCTCTAGTTTTTTTAATCTGAACAAGGCTTCATGATATCCTCCACAACAGCTATATAGACACTACAAAACTGATTTCCACAATTCTAGCCAAGTCTGAAGGTCTCTAAAAAAACGTGGTGTTCGGTTCGGGAAGACCCAGCAGAATTTTTTTGGGTGACTCGAGGTCAAATTTGGCCCAATCAAGATTCATCTTTGACTTAAAGCCCAGCCCCACCCCCTTCATACACTGTACACAGCAAATTCTGTAGTGTCAAATAGTGTTAATGTTTCAGTGTCAATTATTTCGAGTTGATAAGTGTTGATTTGGGTGTTCTTTTAGACATAAAGTGCTGACAAAGCTCTAAGGCCGTGTTATTTAAGGGAGTTGATTGCATGCACTCGAGTTAATTACACTTATTTATGTATTCATTTTATTTACTATTTAGGCTTTTTTTTTTATTTAGTCTTTTATTATTTATTTCCCTATTTATTCATTTATTCCTGAATTTAATATAAATATTTATAACATTTATTTATGTATTTTTACCTGTGTCAATTTCTTTCCTCCATAACATTCCTGTGGCCCTGGTGAGATAAAGACGATTTAAAAGAGGTCACTTCTGCAGGGTTGCATCAGGTTGTGTCTGCAGGTCAACAAAGCGCCTCTAGAGGGCTCTGAACCACCAGGAAATCTACTTCTGAAGTTTAAAGAGGAGCAGCAGAGGGCATGCAACGTGGCATGTAAAGTACAGAGAAAAACTGATGGTTATCGCCCAATTTTATGGTTCGTTGGTCTAGGGGTATGATTCTCGCTTAGGGTGCGAGAGGTCCCGGGTTCAAATCCCGGACGAGCCCTCCTTATTGCAAAAGTTGCACCTCAGATGGGTTTGATACCAACTTATCATAAAATCATTTTAGTTTTACAGTTTCTCAGCCCACAGGTGTTGGTGTTTAACAAAACAGAATAGCACATTTTAGTCTACAATGCATTATAATATTATATTACATCGTTAAATGTATTATCAGCACTATGGGAGTTTCCCTGTGCAACCATATTTTGTGATATATATATATTTAGGTGATGAATGGAGAAAGTCAAAGAAAGATAAAATGTAAGTAAATGATGTGCTCACTATGGGCTGCTTACCCATGGAGGTTTGAAAATGACATAATATATAAAAATACAAAAATAAATGATTGAATACAATAATAGTTGATATTACATTACCTGTCACTTGTTAGACACTTTTATCCAAAGGGACTGTCATACTCAATACTGTGGACAATCCCCACAGGAGCAATTTGGGGTGAAGTGTCTCAGGGACACAACGACATGTTGACTGCAGTGGGGTTTGAACCTTTGACCCCATGATCCGAACACCCACTGCGCCACACACCTCCTGATACAAATGCATTAGACGAAATGTCCAAAGGGTGGAAGTAAATACAGAATAAATACATTTTAGTCTACAACACATTATAATAATAAATTACATTTAAAGAATACAATGCAATAATTGAACCGAGTATCAAAGATATTTATTTATGAATACATCTCAGCTCCAGAATAACATCCAGTCTATCCAACGTGGTCATGACTATCAATTACACACCCTTTTTCCTGTGGTAGGAGGATGCAGAGAGAGGAAGAACCTGTGTTTCAACCGATCAAAGAAACGGACATGGGTAAGAAGGGTTTACCATCAGGATATCAAACATTATTCACAATTGTAAATGTATTATCTCTGCCCAGGTGTTGGCTATTTGTTGTTGTCTGTCCCCTCAGGAGTGAAGGCTTCATGTTGTCTCCGTCCATATAGTCAGGTGTCAGCAAACACAACCAGCAAAATGTGCACTACGAAAAACAACCAAAAATTCATGTAAAACTAGATACATTAAAAACATGTGAGAATAACAATAATAACATTCAGTGCTAATGCAGCATACTTTGTCTACAACAGCCTGTCAGACACTGAAAGACCTCATGTGCTTCTTGGTATTGATTTTCTGAATATCTTCATGGAAATGTTACTCACTGCAGTTTATTTAGACTATTTTTATGAATAAAAGTTAAGCAATAACAGAGTGGAAGGTATTACCGGGAACATGAGTGAAACATAGTCACGTGTGATTAATTCAGTCGGGGTGATTAAAGCAAAAAAGTCATCATTTAAAGCGGTTCTTCGTGTTCTCCGTAGCCGTTTTTCTGACTGTTTCCAAAGATTTGAGGGACAGAAACTGAAGGAAACGAACCAAATGCAGGATTACGGGGCTGCATGCACTGCCTGATGGTTAACAATATTCCCTCATGGACCTGGAAGAAAAACAGGGAAAATACTCTTGTTATATAACCAACAATCACTTTGAATAGAGATCTCTTAAAAAATGATAACAAGTTACACAAAAGTTCAATGTGATGTTCACAGAGATATTTATATTCCTCAACTTTCCCAGTGGTGGGTTTATTTATTTAAAATATATAATATGTAACATTTCCTCTTTAAAATGTCTAATAACGATTACACCTATGGTATTTTCAATTCACTGGTGTGAACCGGCTTAATCTGAGACACGTGGAAAGTGGGGTGAATTCTCAGAGCTCTGGGAAGCTTCAACCGGACTGCGGAAGGGTTAATGATCCTTAGGATGGGAAAAGGACCAATGAAGCGTGGGGAAAGCTTCTTGGACTCAGAGATGAGAAGAATGTTGCGGGAGGACAACCAGACTGACTGGCCTGGGACGTATGGAGGGCTGCTTTCTGTGACGGTTGGCTGATCGCTGGTTCCGTGCCGAAGTCTGGAGAAGGGCAGATCGTGTATCTCTCCAGATTTTCTGACAGCGACGCACATGCTGCTGGACTGAGGGAACTGCCAAGTCTCGCTCCTCTTCGGGGAACAGGGGCGGCTGGTACCCCAATGAAGCCTCAAAGGGGGAGAGACCAGTAGCGGAGCAGGTAAGAGCGTTGTGGGAGTACTCAACCCAGGAGAGAGACCTCGAAGTAGAGGGGTATCTGTCGGTGGTGCAGCGGAGCTGACTCCAGGTCCTGATTAGTTCGTTCTGTTTGGCCGTTTGATTGGGGGTGATATCCAGAAGTCAGGCTGACTGAGGCTCCCAGGGATTGACAAAACTCCCTCCAAACTCGAGAGGTGAACTGGGGACCGCGGTCTGAGACAATGTCTGCAGGATACCATGTAACCGGAAAACATGTTCTGTGAGGCGTTGGGAGGTCTCCAGGGCTGACGGGAGATTTGGAAGAGCAACGAAGTGAGCTGACTTGGAAAACCGGCCTACTATAGTGAGGATTGTGGTGTTGCCCTGGGAGGGGGCAGGCCGGTAACAAAATCCAGTGCGATGTGTGACCAGGGACGACTAGGGATTAGAGATGTTAAGATTCACCGATTCGCATCGGTGCACCGGCATAAACGTTCAAGATGCGAGTGCACCGGTTGAAAGAGTGCACATCGGCTACAGTTTGGGTTGAACTCGCGATGCATCGATTGCGTAGCGTCTTTGCATCGGTAAAAAACCGATTCATTCATATAAAATCCCCTCATCTTGTCAACGCTCAGCAGAGACGATCTTTGATATTTGCTTCG
>NC_047518.2:44739667-44743122 GCF_902827115.2 Pseudochaenichthys georgianus | reverse complement strand
ACTAGGGATAGGAAGGGGCTGGAGCAACCCTGCAGGAGACTGGTGGGAGGACTTACTCCTAGCACACGTGGGACAGGCATAAACGTACTCCAGAGTGTCCCTGTTGATCGTTGGCCACCAGAAATGTCTCTTCAGGAAAGAAAGAGTGCGGTTTACTCCGGTATGGATTGAGAACCGGGAATTGTGGATCCACTGTAGAACCTTGGAGCGGGCAGCATCAGGAACAAACCGACGGTTCGGAGGACCATTGCCTGGATCTAGTTGCTCTCTCAATGCCTCCAGGATGGTGTTATTAATCTCCCAAGAGAGGGCACCTACTACACAACTCTTGGGAAGGATTGAAGCATCTGGAGGATCAGGAGAGTCAGGAGAGTATAGCCTAGACAGAGCATCAGGTTTTATATTCCTGGAGCCAGGGCGGAAGGTGAGGCAAAAGTCGAAGCGACAGAAGAACAGAGCCCATCTGGCCTGTCGGGAATTCAGTCGCTTCGCCGACTGGATGTAGGAGAGATTCTTGTGGTCCGTCCAGACCAGGAAATGCTGCTTGCTGCCTTCGAGCCAGTGTCTCCACTCCTCTAGTGCCAACTTAACAGCCAGAAGCTCCCTGTTACCAACGTCATAATTGCGCTCCGCAGGAGAGAGGCGACGTGAGGATGTTATCAGGACCAGCCGTCTGAGACAAAACTGCTCCTACTCCAGTATCAGATGCGTCCACCTCCACAACAAACTGCTTCTCTGTGTCTGGCTGAATAAGGATGGGAGATGAGGTGAACAAGGACTTGAGTTTGATGAAAACTCTGTTAGCCTCTGGAGTCCAACAGAACGTGATGTTGACGGAGGTGAGTCTGGAGAGAGGTGCAGCTACTTTACTGAAGTTCCAGATGAAGCGACGGTAAAAGTTGGCAAATCCCAGAAACCTCTGGAGCTCCCTCCTTGTAGTTGGGACTGGCACTCCACCACTGCCTTGATCTTTCCAGGGTCTGCCTCCACCTTGCCCTGGCTGATGATGTAGCCCAGGAAGCTGATCCGGTTCTGGTGGAACTCGCACTTCTCCGCCTTAACATAGAGCTTGTTCTCCAGCAGTCTCTGTAGGACCCTGCGGACATGGTTCTTGTGTTCCTCCTGATTCCTGGAGAAAAGCAGGATGTCGTCTAAGTAGAAAGCGGTTAAGGAAGTCACGCAAGACATCATTGATCATAGTCTGGAAAACTGCTGGGGCGTTAGTGAGACCAAAAGGCATGACCAGATATTCAAAATGGCCCAATGGAGTGTTAAACGCCGTCTTCCATTCATCCCCCTGGCGGATGCGGATCAGATGATAGGCGTTTCGAAGGTCAAGTTTGGTGAACAGGGTTGCCTCTTGGAGAGGTTCAAAAGCTGAGGTGAGAAGGGGTAATGGGTACTTGTTCTTGACCGTGATATTGTTTAACCCCCGAAAGTCTATGCAAGGTCGTAGCGACTTATCCTTCTTGCCTACAAAGAAGAACCCGGCACCCACAGGAGAAGAGGAGGGACGAATAATACCAGCAGCCACAGAGTCCGTGATATAAAGCTCCATAGCCTCCCTCTCAGGACGGGACAGATTGTAGAGGCGGCTGGAGGGTAGAGGAGCTCCAGAGAGCAGATCAATAGGGCAGTCGTAGGGTCGGTGGGGAGGAAGAGAGAGAGCCCTCTCTTTGCTGAAGACCCAACGCAGGTCGTGGTAAGTAGTAGGAACACCAGTCAAATCTACAGATGCATCAGGGCAGACAACAGGATTTGGGGAAACAGAAGTTGAAGGTAGGGCAGAACACAGGCAGTTAGCGAGACAGTGCTGATCCCATTCAATAATCCTTCCCTTAGCCCAATCAATGTGTGGGTTGTGAGTACGTAGCCACGGGTAACCCAAAACCAGAGGTGTAGAAGGAGAGGATATTACCTTAAACTGGATAAGTTCACGGTGGTTTCCGGAGGTGATTAAAGTCACAAGGGGTGACTGTGCTGTGACTGAGGAGATGATTTGTCCATTTAGAGCATAGGCAGTTAACGGTTCCTCTAGCGGCTCCAAGCAGAGTCCCAGCTGTTCAGCTAGCTCCTGGTCCAAAAAGCTATCCTCCGCACCAGAATCAATGAGAGCCTGGAGAGGCAATGTCATAGAACTAACACAGAGCTTGGCGGGAATAAGAAAACGAGTCAAGGATGGGGTTAGAGATGATTGCTGTGGACTCGTCAGGACCCCCAATCTTACTGACGAGCCTCCCAGTTTGGCCGTACTGGGCAGTTGGGAATGCTATGCCCAGTCTTTCCACAATACAGGCATTGGCCTGCACCTATCCGGCGCTGACGCTCCTCCAGAGAAAGTCTAGCACGACCCAGTTGCATGGGCTCCTCCTGAGAAGAGGTGCGCACACTGGACGATGGGGGAAAAGAGGGAGGTCTAGACACCGAGTGAGCAGAGTAGGAGGAAAAACTGGACTTACTGAGTGAGGCTGGTGAATCCTTCCATGTTCGCTCAGCTCGGCGCTCCCGCAGACGACCGTCCAAACGAGACACTAAGGAGATCAGCTCTGAGAGATCCGCTGGAACGTCTCGTGCTGCCAATTCGTCCCGAAGCTGGTCCCTTAATCCTCTTAAAAACACCGCCTTGAGAGCCGCCTCGTCCCATCGACTGAGAACCGATCAGAGAAGCCCTCAAAACGTAGAGTGTCAAAATCCACCGAAGAGTTTAAAGCCTCTGCCCAGGTTAAAGCTCTCCCGCGGAGCAACCCCAAAACAAAATTAATCCTTGTTGCTTCAGCAGCAAATGCAACAGGACGCTGGCGAAAAACCTTGTTACATTGGAACAAAAAACCTCTGCATTTCTCCACATCTCCGTGAAATGGCTCAGGATCGGTGATAGGAAAATCCTGGCGAGGAGGGGCAAAGGGGCTGGAATGGGAGTAGCCTGAAATGCTACCGTGGACATGATGAGCCATGGACCGGTTACTCTCAACCAACGCTCGGATGAGCTTTTTTTGTTCACCCAGGAGGGAACCCTGACTTGACAGGGCATGAAGGATTGGGGTAGAATCCGCTCCGGATCCTGCGGGGTTAATTCTTGGCCAGTTCTTCTGTTACGCTCCTCGTAAAGAGACTCAAAACTTGAACCCGCTATGCAAGAACACTTGGGACGGAGACTTAGGTGAAGTGTCAAAAGACTGGATTTATTTACGTCCTCAAAAAACAGGCAGGAGACAAAGTAAACTGTCAACAGAGTGGGAAGAACGTGGAGCAGGGCTGAGACGGAGGTTGGGCTGGACGTGGCAGGCAGGACGGAATGGAATATGGAGTTTCTGGAACAGGCACAAAACAGAACAGGATTAGTATATGAAAAAATCCAACTGGAAGAGTATACAAAAAGACTAGCAATACTAGTCAGCCGGAACTGGAGTTTACCACTGTGAGTATACGAAGAACTGGCGAATCTGATGATCGAA
>NC_047518.2:44714995-44736264 GCF_902827115.2 Pseudochaenichthys georgianus | reverse complement strand
CTTCGAAACACATGTTTGTCTCTGCCGCTCAGCGCTGCTGCTTGCCTCTGTCTGTGTCTGCGTTCTTCGCACCTGCCTGTAATCTGAGAAGGTCCCGCCTCTATGGCTGGCTCCCGCCCGGAAAATCAGATAGCGCTGTGGGCGGGACATTGCTCGTGTACAGAGAGTGGTGACTGCAGACAGAGAAACGGCCGCATCAGAGCCAAAGTGTTATCGGCAATTTTATAAAAAAAAGGCCGATACCGATAATCGGTCAAATGAGGAATATCGGCCCCGATAATCGGCCTGGCCGATAATCGGTCGACCCCTAATAAGCACACATATTGTATAAATAAGCATGTAAACACTGTGGACCTAACCTATAGGGGGATCCTCACCTCATCTTGGGGGGTCCGGGGGCATGCTCCCCTGGGAAGATTTTTTTTTAAATATTGAAGTTAAAAGCATCAATCTGGTGCACTTTGAGAGCAAAATTAAGAGATCTATGGATACATCTCTCAACACCCATATGAAACAGAACTGTAAACAGATTTTTCTTTATGGATATTTTACAAATCACTTAGACTATATTCTTGTTTTGTCATATAGTATTTCATAACTGTTTTTCATTTATTCTCTCTGGCTGTCCATCTCATAATGTTCACATAGAAACTAGCCGTCAACAGGAATATCATTCAAAAGAATTATAATTTCTTACAAAAATCTGTCACAAAAAGAGGTTGCACATTTAAATTCAGGTGTTGTTATGGCAACGTCAGTGGCCAAACAGCCACATTTACTGCTGCAATACGTTCAAACATGCTGTTGACACGTAAAGCAGTAGCAACTATGCCACCATTTCAGCTGACTTTTTCTCAGAAATACTGTCACATAACATCCATATATTTCAGTGCTAGGTTGATGCTTAGCTAAGCTAACTATGAAACACTTGAACTGACAGGACTCAGGATCAACTGTGTACTGTAAGGTAGCTTCTAGCTTCATGTCGAACAGTAAGTCAACCTTTCCCAGAGAGCTTTCTTTGAAATCACCAGGTAACGCTAAAAAACATTACATTTAGATTGTCTGACAAAGTGTTTATTTAATATATCTGGCTAGCTATAGCTACTTGCTAACGGTTTAGCTTCCCCCCGCAATGCAAAGTAACGTCAACGTAGCTGTAATTTATGCTTTGCTTACATGTTCGCATAACTTGGGAGTTTACTGACATTTACATACCTTGTTCATGCCTGGCTCAAGTGGTGGCTCTGGGGTTGTTGTGTGAGCCACCACTTGAGAATTGTCGTCTTTTTTAAGAAAATGTTTTCTTATGTCCTTCTTCAAAAACTCTGAGTCCGACTGACAGTTTATTTTAAACATTG
Organism: Pseudochaenichthys georgianus; assembly: GCF_902827115.2. Classification (NCBI taxonomy): domain Eukaryota; kingdom Metazoa; phylum Chordata; class Actinopteri; order Perciformes; family Channichthyidae; genus Pseudochaenichthys; species Pseudochaenichthys georgianus. The sequence continues at coordinate 44,734,903 of NC_047518.2, read as the reverse complement.
TCACAGCTCACAGGATAGGTACCTGTCAGCCAATAAGACAGATGTTTATTTTCATTCAACTCTCTGGTTGGTCTGATGTCTTGCCTCTGTTGCATTCACTGAACACAGGAAATTACAATCCTGCCGTCCTCTCTTGTGTCATGATGAGGTTCAGGTAAAGCACGGTTAATGTATTATATTATTGACTCAATAATATAATACATGACTTTGAGAGTAGGCAATCTAGGCATATTAACACAATTAATTAAACATACATATCACGGCGACGGTGTACTGAGATTTATTTATTTTTTGCTAGGGGGCCCCTTAGTGGCTGCGGGGCCCTACGCGGCCGCTTATGTCGCTTAATGGGTCGGGCCGGCTCTGCCAGTAACTCAATATATATATACGATTCTGAAAAGGGCCATGATGCATAAGGAGCACTATTACTTTTGGTACTTTAAGTATATTTTGATACCAATGCTTTTGTACACAGTATTTTTACCCTGTAGTATTTCTACTTTTACTTTAGTAGAATATCTGAGTACTTCTTACACCACTGCTACCATGAGTGTGGAGCTGTGTGCTACAAAAGCCTGAATTTAAAACAAATATTTTACAGCTGAGGACTGTTTTCAAATGTTGAGCAGGTTGTAAGCGATGCTCCGTTTGCAAATGAGGAAATAGTTCCGTGTCAGCGCTGCTCGTCCTCCTGGAATGAGTCAGAGGTTGCATTCTAATAGTCCATTTAGCTTAGGAACCTTCCTAACGGAGTGAAATGACCCGGAAGTACGTCACTGGCAGCCATGATAAGTGCCGTTCCAATTCTCCAAATGAAAGGAAAGGAGGTTTCAAACTTCCTTTATAACCTCCTTTAGCTTAGGAACCACATGGACCTCCCTAACCGAAAGGAGAGGAGAAAATGCTGCCCCACAATGCATTGCAGCCGCAGCATTTGCCCTCACAACAGTCGGCCGTTCACGGAAACAACCGATTATGACGGAGAAATGATATCATGAAAGTTACGGTGCTTATTAAGCATTTTAAAACGTATGTGGTAAGTTGCCAAAGTGCTTTTTTCTGAACGTTCATCAGTATTATAATCAAAGAGAGAAATATGAATGTTAGTTTTTACTGAAATGATCAAATAAAGTCAACATTTCACTGAGCTGTGTGGGGTTTGTTCAACTTTTAAAAGATGTTTGAATGGTGATATACACAGTGATAGATGTTAAGGACTAACGTTTATAATAAATACATCTGTATTGATTTTAAGATCTTTAGTTCATACAACCATACGTGTTGGGATCATTGGTATTAATGTGGACCGGAGGGAGAGGGTGACGAGCATAAGTTTCACTTTCCTTTTTTATTTCAATTCCAACTTTGGTCATGAAGAATATGTTTCTCTGTGTGCACGTTCATAAAGCATAAAACAACAGCATCAGAGCACGGTGCAGAGTCTCTAGATGAGTTTACATCAGTCCCTCGTTCTTATTAAACATCCATGTTGTAGTCCGCTGTATAGAAAACTGTAGTTTCCCCACAGCAGCAGACGCACATTCATGACGTCCGCTGGCGCATCATAAACACGTCGGAAAGTGAAAGTGCATTCGGATTCTCTAAAGTACCGCGGTCTCTTCTCCTAAGTCCTTTTGAATTCTCCTATCCACTATCCCTTAACCCCGTGACGTTTCACTCAGAGGTCAAGGAATAGGAGATAGGGTTAGAATTTAGGAGCTGATTTTTGTATTATCGGAACGCAACCAGAGTTTGATAAACCCTCCCTCTTCTTCCTGCTCGCAGACACAGCCAGCTCCACTCTGTATTCGACAAAGGCCACGCCCCTGATACAACTGCCTACGGTAATAGAATAGGCTTGTTTGAGACAAGCAAGACCTGCGCAGACCTGCGCAGTTGCGATCAACGTCTTGCTAGTGCGTTGCATGATGGTTAGTCATTTTGTCCGACTTGCTCTGCAGGCTCGCCCACATGAGACTTTGAAATCTCGCGGGACAAAGACGCCCGCAGCCTTGAGAGCGAGGCGAGGCGAGTTGGCGCAGTTGCTCTCCACGAGCTGCGGAAGCGAAATGCTTGATGGGAAACGACTCGCTGGTATCTCGAGCTGAGCGCTCATTGGTGGTTTTTACCACGTGCTGCTGATGAAGCTCTCCAATTGGCTGGCAAAAGTTTGTTGTTGTTTTGTGTCAGTTTTAGGTCGCCACATCCATTCCCATTTTTCATCATTGTTCCACAATGTTTATCATCATGAAATTAATATCTATATATTTTATACTATACTGCTTACCGTGTTCATACTTTATATATCTTAGCATATTCATACACACTGTTCATACTGCTCACAGGCTGATATCTAGTGTATTCATACCCCACTGTTCATACTGCTCACAGGCTGATATCTAGTGTATTCATACCCCACTGTTCATACTGCTCACAGGCTGATATCTAGTGTATTCATTCATACCCCACTGTTTATTCATCATTCAATTCATTCTATATGTTATTCTGTAGATTGTGTACATTACTTTCCACTTTACTGCTTGTTGCACCTGGTTGGAAGCTAAACTGCATTTCGTTGTCTCAGTACCTGTAATATGTGCAATAACAATAAAGTTGAATCTAATCTTGAGCAGGAACAAATGTATTTACTTAGTACATATCTGACATTAACGATTAAACACATGTGTGCATTCTTTATAAATGCAAACCGAGTCAAGCCGACTCCGGAGGTGGCGGTATGCACCTTCAAGCTGTTTGCAATCCGCCAAAAAACCGAGAGAAGAAGAAAAAGATGAAGAAGCCGACTCCGAGCTGTCCGACTTCAGGCGAGCTTTTTGAGACCTCCCCCGGCTGCGATCGGCTACTCTCGTCTACTTTCGAGGCGAGCCGCAACGCGTCTCAAACAAGCCTACTATCAGCAGTTGTTCGTCCCACATTGTATTCGGTCACAGCGTCTCGTCGCTCCGGTTCTCTCTCTCTGTGTTCCTGAGAAAGTGTGTGTGAGCTCCAGCACTACTGATCCATCATCTGCGTGTTTGGATAAACCTCTGAATGGACTGTGTGCTCTTTTTTTCTGGAGTGTTTACCTCGGACTATAGGAGCTAGCTTAGCATGCTAGCTGGAAACACGTTAGCAACGCCAGTCAGATTGAGAGTTTGATGGAGAGAGAAACAGTGTGTTTAACGGAGCTTGCAGGAAAAGGTGATCTAGTAAACATGAGTAAAGTCCAAATGCTGCTGTCGTTGAAGAAGCAGCGACTCACTGCTATTGCTGAAGAGATATTTGCTTTGTTTGAAAAAACGATAGCCCAGTACGAGGAGGAGCTGTCTCTTTCCAAAGAGGAGAACAAGAGACTCCAGCAACTTCTGGACGCTGTTTTACAGCCTCAGCTTCGGATACACAGAGCAGGTCTGTTCCCTTTACCCTTAATTAACACTTTACACTCTTCAGTAGCACTTTATTATCACATTAATAACACTTTAGACCCTTTATCAGCACTTGCTGCAGGTGTTCCGGTTTAACTGGTTCCCCGATCAACTGGTTGACAGATGTGGAGGCGTGGCCTTCGACTGAAATACACATTTCGATCGCTTCTTCTGTCGTTTACATACATCTTTTGGTATATTTGGCTGGATAGGAACACTTTGATGCACATTCAGTACCAGTGTGTGAGGTTGTGGTTACGATGGCGATATCCGGACGCGAACAGCGAGGACTACAAAAAGAAAAACGAGTTGACATGGGCATGTCTGTTCAAAACATTGCGAGCTCCAATAAATCATTTAAACCAGCTATTGTTGTCAGACTTATTACTGAATATCGTTCTTAATGTGATACCAAGTCCATCTGAGACCTGTGTACACCTTCAGACAGCCTCCAAGTGAAGCACACGTTGTTTACTCACAGTTTGAAAGCAGCGTGGAGAAGTCTTCCGCTGTGTTAAGCTGTGATCCGCTCGAATAAATCCTTAAAACCAGCTATTGTTGCCCGAATTATCACTGAATATCGTTCCTAATGTGATACCAAGTCCATCTGAGACATGTGTACACCTTCAGACAGCCTCCCAGTGAAGCGTACGTTGTTTACTCAGAGTTTGAAAGCAGCGTGGAGAAGTCTTCAGCTGTGTTAAACTGTGACCCTCTCAGGTAAACTGTGATTCGCCCATGGGAAAATGGGATCCGCCCAGATTAAACTGTGTACATCTTCTGTGGCTATCTACCAGCGATCATGTTTAATATGAAAGACACACACATACATCCCTTATAAAAACGGCATTCTGCAGCACTCATCCAGATCACATGTGACTGTTAACTCGTTTTGCAAAGATAGCAGCAGAAATGTCATTGCTGCGTGTGCAGGGATATTTAGACTTGAAAATGCTGATGGGTCATTAATCTTGGTCTCGGCAAACAATATTAGGAATCTTCTATTCCAACTACATAATATTCAGTGTCCATCGACATGAAAATAACAAAAAGGTTCATGCTGGACTCAAACCCGAGTCCCAACAGCGAAAGTCACTCCAGCCCTGCACGTTATGAGTGCGCCACGGATCAACACGATACTTCCCAGAGAATCAAAAATAAAATAACAGTGTTCAAAACACTCACGTCAATTACATTACATGACATTGCATTTACCTGACACGTTTATCTAAAGCGACTTACAATAAGTGCATAAGACCAAGAAGATACAAACTTGAAGAAAACATAATCATAAAGTACATCAGGTTTCATAGAGCCAAAACATTTAAAGTGCTACTCAACTGGCTTTAGATAAGCCATTCCGTTATTAGTATATAAGTGCTTTGTTAATAATTCTAACGTCAATAAATCCTTTACAAACTATTCTTGTTGTCAGTCTTACATTTGTATCATATATCGTTATTAATATGATGTCGAGTCGATTTGATACCCGTATAAACAAGGATATCTGATCTCGGTGGGTCTTAATGAGGCTTGATACAGACCTCAGTCAGTATACTATATTATAATATGTATATTATGGCTTAAAGTGTACATACATTCGCTCACATTATAAATGATGGTCGGGTTGCATTTTTCTGGAACTTTTTAACAAGGTTAATCTAAAATGTTGTAGTGTGGTGGTTCGATATGTCGTGTTGATCCGCGGCGCACTCATAACGTGCAGGGCTGGAGTGACTTTCGCTGTTGGGACTCGGGTTTGAGTCCAGCATGAACTTTTTTGTTATTTTCATGTCGATGGACACTGAATATTATGTAGTTGGAATAGAAGATTCCTAATATTGTTTGCCGACCCATCAGCATTTTCAAGTCTAAATATTTCTGCTGCTATCTTTGCAAAACGAGTTAACAGTCACATGTTATCTGGATGAGTGCTGCAGAATGCCGTTTTTATAAGGGATGTATGTGTGTGTCTTTCATATTAAACATGATCGCTGGTAGATAGCCACAGAAGATGTAACACCGTTTAATCTGGGCGGATCACAGTTTACCTGAGAGGGTCACAGTTTAACACAGCTGAAGACTTCTCCACGCTGCTTTCAAACTGTGAGTAAACAACGTGTGCTTCACTGGGAGGCTGTCAGAAGGTGTACACAGGTCTCAGATGGACTTGGTATCACATTAAGAACGATATTCAGTAATAAGTCTGACAACAATAGCTGGTTTAAATGATTTATTGGAGCTCGCAATGTTTTGAACAGACATGCCCATGTCAACTCGTTTTTCTTTTTGTAGTCCTCGCTGTTCGCGTCCGGATATCGCCATCGTAACCACAACCTCACACACTGGTACTGAATGTGCATCAAAGTGTTCCTATCCAGCCAAATATACCAAAAGATGTATGTAAACGACAGAAGAAGCGATCGAAATGTGTATTTCAGTCGAAGGCCACGCCTCCACATCTGTCAACCAGTTGATCGGGGAACCAGTTAAACCGGAACACAGGTAGTAGATCCTGAAGTAAAAGTACAAACACCACACTGTGAAAATACTCCATTATTGTTTTCAAAGCCCTAAATGGGCTGGCTCCGGCCTATATAGCTGAACTGCTCCAGCGCTACAACCCAGCCAGAGCTGCTGATAGTGCCCAAGACCAGGCTCAAAACCCGAGGGCACCGAGCCTTCGCAGCAGCTGGCCCTAGGCTCTGGAACACTCTGCCCCTCCATGTGAGGTCGGCCCAGACCCTAGTTTTTTTTTTTATATATCTGTTGTAATGTATTGTCTTTTATTGTGATTGTAGTAATGTGTTTTTATGTGATTGTAGTATTTATTACATGTACAGCACGTTGGCCCGACCAAAAATCGCTTTTAAATGTGCTTTATAAATAAACTTTAATTGGATTTACAAGTTAAAGTACTGTATGTAAGTATTATTAGACACATGCACTTTATTATGATAATTAAAATGTATTACGGAAGAGCAAACCTACCAAAAATAAATATATTTATAAAAATCCATACATTGAATAATATGCCATTTAATCTACTGATTTAAATATTACCCATACATGTAGGCACTAGTTGGTTAAATGTGACATAATTTGATAATTTAGTTTTAATGTGCTTCTTTATTCACCTTTTTTTTTAAATGTGAAAAAGCAAATGCAAATAAATACTTTGGATTAATTCAAATTGCTCGAGAATAATTCATAAAGAAATCAATCAATACATATGTTCAATAATAAATTAAACACATCTAAAATGTTACTTGTTAAAGAATAAGGGAACTAGTACAAAGGTCATTAAGTAATTAAAACGTTTATGTAAATTAATGTAAAATCTCATCAATCAATTATTGCCAACATGTATTTATAATATATTCTCTATATATATATATATATATATATATACACAGAATATATATTTTGAGAGAGATATACACTAGTATTAGACGCATTCCAAAGTTTGGACACATCTTCTCATTCAAAGTTTTGTATTTATTTAAATTGGTTCTACTTTGTAGATTTATTTTGAAGACATCAAAACTATAAAAGAACAAATATGGAATTATCTAGTAAACAAAAAAGTGTTAAAAAATCCAGAATATGATTTATATTTTGCTGGCTACTGCAGAAGGCTGCGGTAGCCATGCTGGTTAAGGATGCCTTGAATTCTGAATAAATCACCAACAGTGACACCAGCAAAGACCCCCCCACCACCATCTCACCTCCTCCTCCATGCTTCACAGTGGGAACCACTCATGCAGAAACCATCCGCTCACCTTCTGTGCGACTCACAAAGACTCAGAGGTTGGAACCAAAAATCTCTAATTTGGACCGATCAGACCAAAGTACAGATATCCACTGGTCTAATGTCCAATCCTTGTGTTTCTTGGCCCAAACAATTCTCCTCTTCTTTTTGTTCATCCTCAGTAGTGGATCTTTGCAGCTATTGGACCATGAAGGCCTAATTCACGCTGTCTCCTCTGAACAGTGCATGTTAAAGGTCCCATGTCATGCTTTTCCTATTTATTACCCGTCCCCTTGTGTGTTATGTAGCTTTTTCTGCAAACGGTCTGCAGAGTCACAAACCCTCAAAGTACACCCAGTAGAGAGTAAAACTCTAACACAGAAAATACATGTCTATTGTTACGACCCGCCCTCTACTCCGTGGTAGTGGCTCGTGGGGAGACCCGCAACATAAAATAATACACGCAAAAACCAGTACTTGATTACGATCATTTATTGAAGTACAGCTGTTTACTCACACAAGCAATCCGGCAAACGAAAAGAGGTCTGGAGGACTGGCCAAAAGAAACAAACAGAAGTAGGTAACCCGAGCCAGCCACACCACGGGCCGTAGGACCCAGAGTTTCCCTCCCCTAACCAGAAATCAAATAAATACCCTATGGGAAACTAAATAAAGCCGCGAAAACTGGACCACCAGAGGCCTGTACTACGAAGCAGGATTTTCGCTTAGCGAGCTAACATCAGGGAAAACTCTGTTTCCGGTCCTACGATGCTGGTTCTCTTCTTAGCGGGCTAGATCTCCATGGTAATTTATGCTGTGCGGCTAACCTGCCCCGGAGCAGGTTAGGTTGCAGGCTAAGAGCTCAACTCAGTGAAAGCACTGCCTGCTGACCAATCAGAGCTCAGTGTGCGGAGTTTAAAGCGATCAAGTCATATTACAAGAGAAAGGAAATGCAGAAAAACTGCCGTTGCAGGAAAGACGGCAAATCAACTGACTGTGTGAACGTGAACATTAAAGAGCTTACGAAATGAAGGACAATACTGTTCTTATTACGATAATATATATACTATTATTAATGGGAAATCATGTCATTCATGACAATATGCCCGCAGTATTTATAAATCGTGGTTTATTACAACTTTCCATGCTCACTTCCGATGTTACACGACCGCTCCGAACAAAACAGCTTTCGCCGGTTAGTGACGTCACGCACGTCACGAGTAGAACACCTGTTGAATAATACACTACCTCTGTGGCTGATGTCGGACTCTGGAGACAGAATCGAGTGACAGACAAGACTCATTTGGCGGAGATCCGATGCGGCAACAGAACACAGACTGGTATACATTTGACTTTAATTCATAGAGATTCTCAATAAATAGTAAATAAATAATAATACACCGTAATGTAGCAGGCAAACTTGGCTCAGGCAACAGAACAGAGACTGGTATATACATTTGACTAAAATTCAGAGATTCTCAAAAAATAGTAAATAAATAATAATGACTCTGCTGAAATAACCAGTTTAGATACATATAGCTGGTCAGGCTGTTGTAAATTGACCAGCCAGTATATATTAGGCTGGAATGGTTGGCTGGAGAGGGGTTTTGGACACTTCAGCTGGCCAGGATGGCTGGTTTATCCATCTATCACCAGCTTATGTTTAATAATAGTATTAAATATACCCTGCTGGGAGCTTACCAGGATTCCAGGTGACCAGCATACATTAAATACTGGTATGATTATTTAAACAAGAGAACATAAATATATTACAAAGATTCATTGTGTCATGTATTCTGGTATCTACAAAATAAAGACATTGTATAGTGTTCATAATAGTATTTTAATTTAATAAATAGCTAGTTAATATAATAAAATACACAGTAACAATACAATAATTATACAAATAACAACCAACCTGCAAATCAACCTACACATCAAAATAAATATATTATCTAAAACCGGTGCATTTGATTTAAAATAAAAGTAATACATAGAATTCAATATTTAAATGGTAACAAAAACCGTAACACTATGTATGATAAGAACAAGGCAACAAAGAAAGTGTTTGTTGTTTTTCCTTGTTCATGTCTATAATGTTTCCCGTTGTGTAGCGTGCAGCCTTTCCCAATCTGACCTGCACTTCTGTCTGTTGAAGCCACTTCTTGAAGCAAACTGAAAAGAAATGTACAGATATAAGTACACTGTAAAAAGAAAACTTAATATTTACGTTAACATTTGGGCTGCTGTGGTTGCCAGAACAGTTAAAGTATAATACATTACAAATTACAGTTGGTTGGCATAGAGTCTAGACGTTACAGTCAACAATTGCTTATGGTGAATTACAATGGCAAAAACAAATAGAGCGAGTGTACACGGTGCAGCTGTATTATCTGGGAAATAGAAGAATCGGATCAGGATTCGGTATTGGCAGACAATCAATATCAAATGAATCGGATCATTATTAGCATCTGATCACCTTTGTCGACTTGCAGCCTAAATACAAAGATAACTCCACTCCTCTCCTACCACTCTTACCTCTAATAAGCCTTGGTAGAACTAGTGTCCGAGTCATAGGGTCCAGAGGCCTGTACTACGAAGCCGGTTCAACCTAACCTGGATATGTTTGAGTTAGCCGGTTGGCCTAATCCAAAACATACGTGCTCTCGCTAAACGGTCCTACGACGCGGGTTATCAAGTGGATCGCTCAAGCCAGCCGTGTCCTATCTAGTGAGGTGCGCGTTCACATGAAAGGGGTGGTATCTGGAGCATTCGACCAATCACAAAACATGGAGAAGCGTACCGACAGCGCAGCGTCATACTTCCTGAATGAAAAGTGCACTTTAATACTAGTCAAATATGAAGAAGTTAAACTTTAAACATCCATGACTTAAACACTTGATCAGGATCAAAGCCACAGAGCTGCACCTGCAAGGTGAACACAGCTGGAACAGAACACGTGTTTGAATGCGTACATTAACAGGTTTATGATATCACTGCCCGTCTAAAACACGACCTGACTTTCATTACATTTGACTCGAGTGTTTCCTCAACTTAATGTGTTGCTTAAAATAATACTTCTGCATCCAGTATGTGACACTGTGAGTGTTGCACGGCCAGATACGGCTCAGCTGACTCAGATCAGGAGATATATGATATATTATGAAGTGATATGCCGCGGACTGTACTTAATGTACTCTGATCCGGTTACTTATGTTGTGGCCGATATTTAAGTAAGCTTTCTTAACGCTAATGTTATAATAGTCAGATTGCTCTGAAGATGGAGGTGATATTCTATTAATGTTCACGTTCACACAGTCGGTGATTTCTGCCGGCCGTCTTTCCTGCGACGGCAGCTTTTCTGTATTTCCTTTCTCCTGTAATATGACTTGATCGCTTTAAACTCCGCACACTGAGCTCTGATTGGTCAGCAGGCAGTGCTTTCACTGAGTTGAGCTCTTAGCCTGCAACCTAACCTGCTCCGGGGCAGTTTAGCCGTTCAGCATAAGTTACCATGGAAATCTAGCCCGCTAAAAAGAGAACCAGCTTCGTAGGACCGGAAAGCCGGAGTTTTCCCTGAAGTTAGCCGCGAAGAGAACATCCTGCTTCGTAGTACAGGCCTCAGGACTGACTGAAGACATGTGGAACAGAGGACAGGCATGGTTCCATGTACAGGAAACTGGAACTTTGAACAGGTGTTTTCATCTTTTCTGCCTGAAGATTCACAAGTTCTTGATCAGGTGTTTGATGTGGGCTGGCATGATCCTTTCTGCAGCGATAAATAAAGAAAACAAAGATTTTTTTTTAATAATGGTAATGATGGTAACAACAATAATATTAGTATAATTATGTATATAGCTAGCACTTACACAATTGCAAAGTGATTCTCACAACAAAAATAAAGAACAAAACAATATCAACAATAAAAAACAAATTATTACAGGAATGTTGAGACAAATAAATGTTTTTTTCAGGAAATGACCTTCCAAAGGCTAAATTCAAACTCAATACCATAAATAACTGGGTACCAACGTGCTTTACCTGATAGAACACGCTCCACACGGAGCAGCAACCATCCGGCTCGGCCTTTTGCTGCATATCATCTCCTCCCTCTATCTCTCTCTCTCTGGTGTTAGGTTCCAGTAGATCTCTACTATCCAATAAAACAGAAATTCCCCAAAAAAATCATATTAAAAAAGTTAAAAACAATGACTTGCTGTTGGCATTGAAATGGATTAGAATCTCACCTTTTTCCTGGATGTCAGGAAGGCCATGGAGTCGTTCCCTTCAAGTCCGCAACCAGTCATAGGAGTTCAAATGCAAAGCCTGAATGATGACAAGAGCGAGAGACATACATTTTACAATTATATTTTTAATTCATACCAGAGCAGTGTGTCCAGGCCCTGTACGACACGCAGAGAACAGATCAAATCCCCTGACAGACTCACACACTTTGGTGATGTCCTCATCTGATAATGTTTCATTTTTTAGCAGCAAAGTAACATCTATATGTCAGACCCAACTCATTTACAGTATGTTTTGCATCTCCTCAACAATGGTCTGTATAGTTGAGTAGAAAAAAACTGTCCCTACAATTTCAGGTAGATTAACACACATTTGTAAGAAAAGTTTACAATGAAGCACAAAATCCCTCTTTGTATTAAGCGAGCTGCCACAGAAAGTGCAGCTTAACATGCTAACCTTTGGTGAGCTACAGTAAAGCTAACTTCATGCTCAACACAAAACCTTTAACGTGCATTACATTGACGATTTTAAACACAACTTAACTTTCTCTACTTGTAAGATAACGTTTAGTTAACTTACCCTTAAATAACTACATCACGTTTTTCAGTGGAAACACAAACTGCAGAAAACGTTAGCTGCTAACTGTTGTTAGCTAAGACAGCTAGCTCTTAAGGGAAGTAACATAGCCTCATGGCAAACGTAAGGTTGAGTTAACGTAACGTTGTAAGAAAGCAAAACGAACCTTCGAGAAAGCGTTTACTCTCTCTCCTTAGCGGGCATTGTTGATTGTTCGAAACACGATCTCTTGATGTGCTGCCCCACACATCGTCGGTTTCATCGACCCCGGGTTACCTGGTCTAGCAAAGGTCCGCCTCGTACGACGCACTTGTTTTGTCCATATACGCAACATTTGATCATTTTTTGGCCACAAAAACATCCCATAACCAGATGTTGAGACGGCCCCACATCCCCATACAACATATCGCTTGCCAATTATTCTTGGCGTCTTATTGCTGTGCATCCTTTGTCGTAATATTTGGCCCTTCAATGCATTCAAACGGGACTGAGCTCAGCTGTGTTCCACTCATGACGTCACCGCCGGAAATGGCCGAAGTTGATGTTTCCGGCGCAACGAACGATTGTTACTAACTGACAACTTTTGTATGCTGTTATAATCGTTATTTATTAAAAATAGATCAATAATAAAAAAATCATATGGCACATTCCACAATACAAATGCAACCTCTATCATATACTAAGCCCACTAACAGGTGCTAAAAGCATTTCGTAAGCTCTTTAATAGAATATCACCTCCCATCTTCAGAGCAATCTGACTAATATAACATTAGCGTTTAGAAAGCTTAATTAAATATCTGCCACAACATAAGTAACCGGATCAAAGTAACAGTACAGTCCGCAGCATATCACATCATAATTAGAGATGTCCCGATCCGAAAAAGCACGTGATCGGGGATCGGAGCCGATCACGCGATTTTCAAAAGATCGGAATCGGGAGAAAAAAATCGGGGATCAGGATTCTTTTTTAAATTTTTTTTTTTTATATAAAATATTTTTATTATTTTATTTAATGTTACAAAACAAAAATGACCATGTTCACGTTTTAAAGTCATCCTGAGGACTTCGTTTTGGTTTAAAATTACACAACATCGTGTTGCTTTCTTTAGGCTTGTTTTCATAGACCTGGTTGCTTATTTCTCTCAAATCTGGCAACAGAGTGGGTGCAGTGTCTAGTGAAAGCGAAGGCAGTGTAACAGCCAGATGCAATGTTTGCAAGGCAGAGGTTCCGCGTGGTGGAAAGAACAGAGCTACGTTCAACCCGACCAATCTAATACGCCACCTGAGAAACAAACACCAACAACAACACGACGAGTACACAGCGGGCACTCAGGTAACGGCACTGAAACAACCAACACTTTCAGAGACTTTTAAAAGGAAAGAGAAACTGCCCCAGAAAAGTGAAAAGGCCAAAAAAATAACAGCCAAGATAGCTGAATTCATCGCGTTGGATGACCAGCCGTTATCTGTTACCTTTTTTTTCTCTTAATGCATTGCATAAAGATCGGATCGGGAAAAATCGGTATCGGCAGATTGTCAAAATCAAATGATCGGAATCGGATCGGGAGCAAAAAAAGGTGATCGGGACATCCCTAATCATAATGTATCATATATTTCCTTATTTGAGTCAGCTGGAGCAGCAGGAGCTCCAACAAGGCGTGTAGGACAGAGTGAATACACATACTATACAGAGATGCTTTATGAGAAACCAATGTGGTTTTGGAACAATGTAAATCTATTCTAGTAGACCTCAACAATGGAATTATGATCAGTAGAAATGGCCATGTCATGGGACCTTTAAGATTGTCTGCTCCTTGAGCTCTTTGATCATCTATGTGGGCTCTAATCTGAGGTGCTTTTAATTTGCGGTTTCTGAGGCCGGTAACTCTGATGTATTTATCCTCTGCAGCAGAGGTAACTCTTGCTCTTCCTTTCCCGGGGGGTCCTCATGAGAGCCAGTCTCATCATAGTATTCGATGGTTTTTGCGACTGCACTTGAGGATACATTCAAAGTTCTTGACATTTTCCGGATCGACTGACCTTCATTTCTTAAAGTGATGATGGACGGTCGTTTCTCTTTACTGGGTTGAGTCGTTCTTGCTATAATATGGATTAAAACAGCAGTCAAATAGGGCTTTCCACTGTGCACTAACTCTACCTCTGCACAACACAACTGATGGTCTCAAGCACATTAAGAAGGCAAGTCATTCCACACATTGACTCTTGACAAGGCACACGTGTTCATTGAAAACCATTCCAGGTTTCCACCTCATGAAGCTGACTGAGAGAAGCCAAGAGGGTGCAAAGCTGTCATCAAGGCAAAAGGGAGCTACTTTGAAGAATCTAAAATAAAAATCATATTCTTGATTTTTTAACACTTTTTTGTTAACTAGATAATTCCATATGTGTTCTTTCATAGTTTTGATGTCTTCAGTATTCATCTACAAAGTAGAATCATATTAAAATAAACAAAAAACATTGAATGAGAAGGTGTGTCCAAACTTTGACTGGTACTGTATATAAAACACACACATTTTAATATTTAGCAGGTTCCCTCATCTATAATCATTTATACAAGCACAACTTTAAACATGTACAGCAGTAAAATGCAACATACGAAATAATCAAGAAACATCATACATTAAACACAGAGAGGGAACATTTTACTGCACCATCATTACATTACATAAGAAGGTGCCGTCAAATGTTCTGTTAACTTGTTAAGCCCCAAGGTCTCCCTCGGCGGGTACTTTTTTTTTCACTACACTGTGTCTCAGGGGATCTTAATATTTAAGAACCTATTAATGTGTTCTACCAGATTAAAGGGAATAATCTCAGCTAATTGACGATAGAAACCATTTTTACCAAAACAAAACAGTTATCGCAGCTTCTGGTTTTGGCTATGCGTCAGTCACACACACACACACACACACACACACACACACACACACACACACACACACACACACACACACACACACACACACACACACACACACACACACACACACACACACACACACACACACACACACACACACACACACACACACACACACGCACACACACACACACACACACACACACACACACACACACACACACACACACACACACACACACACACACACACACACACACACACACACACACACACACACACACCCAAATAAGGAGTATGTGGGAGTTCCCCTTTCCATCGATCTTGATACAGGGTACTCATTATATGTTGTAGTTTGGATTCCTAAAGCTTTTAGTCTACCATCCCATCATTCAAGGGTGGTTTTCACTATCATTTTCGAGCCTGAGACCTGAAAAACAGGCTCGGGGCTTAACAGGTTAATACTTGCATACTTTTACTTAAATAAGGTTTGAATGCAGGATTTTTATTTGTAACAGAGTATTGTAATTCTCTACTGTAGGCGTAGTGTATCTGTGAACGATCCCAAATACAATTCATTGTTTACATTGCAGCTAGTGCTAGGCCGGAAGAAGAAAAAACGTTTTCATTTTTAACTGGAAGTGGAAAGGGGCGGGCCTACATAAGCATGAATTGAGCCAACACAAATACACAATAGGTGGGACTAAGAAAGATAATGTGAAAATATAAAAACAAAGGCATTAATTAGGGCTGCAAAATGTCTCCCATTGTAATTGTAATGGTGATTAGATTTTTAAATGCTAACACTTAACAGTTTGTTCTGTGTGTTTCCTGCAGATGTCCAGCTGCTGGTGGTGGTTAAAGAAGAGTTTCTCCCTGACCAGCAGGAGTGGAGCCCCATTCTGGACCCGGAGGACCCAGTGCCCCCCCCACACATTAAGCAGGAACAGGAAGAACCCAGGATCAGTCAGGAGGGAGAGCAGCTTCAGGAGCTGGAGGAGGCTGAGATCACCAAGTCCACTTTCACTCCTGACCCTGTGAAGAGTGAAGATGATAAAGAGAAACATCAGTCCTCACAGCCTCATCAAAGACAAACTGAACACATGGAAACAGAAGCTGATGGAGATGACTGTCGAGGACCAGAACCAGCCAGGAGCTCAGATCCAGAGAGCAGTTTACAACCAAAGAATGAGGACGACACTGGAGACTCTTCTGAAACTGACACTGGAGACTCTTCTGAAACTGACACTGGAGACTCTTCTGAACCTGACACTGGAGACTCTTCTGAAACTGGCACTGAAGACAGTGCTGATTGGAAGGAGACCAGAGAACCTGCATCAGGCTCAAACTCACTGAAAAATAGACATGAATCTGTCAGTGATCCACAACCTAGTGCTGAAAATAAACCATTCAACTGCACAGTCTGTAAGAAAGCTTTTTCACGGAGTGAGCATTTAAAGAAACACATGAGAGTCCACACAGGAGAGAAACCACACAGCTGCTCAGTCTGTAAGAAAGCTTTTTCACAGAGTGAGCATTTAAAAGCACACATGAGAGTCCACACAGGAGAGAAACCATACAGCTGCTCAGTCTGTAAGAAAGCTTTTTCACAGAATGCACAGTTAAAGGCACACATAAGAATCCACGCAGGAGAGAAACCATTCAGCTGCTCAGTCTGTAAGAAAGCTTTTTCACAGAATGCACATTTAAAAGCACACATGAGAGTCCACACAGGAGAGAAACCACACGGCTGCTCAGTCTGTAAGAAAGCTTTTTCACAGAGTGCAGACTTAAAGAAACACATGAGTGTCCACACAGGAGAGAAAGCACACAGCTGCTCAGTCTGTAAGAAAGCTTTTTCACAGAGTGCGCATTTAAAGACACACACGAGAGTCCACACAAAAGAGAAAGCACACAGCTGCTCAGTCTGTAAGAAAGCTTTTTCACAGAGTGCAGATTTAAGGAAACACATGAGAGTCCACACAGGAGAGAAAGCACACAGCTGCTCAGTCTGTAATAAAGCTTTTTCACAGAGTGCAGATTTAAGGAAACACATGAGAGTCCACACAGGAGAGAAAGAACACAGCTGCTCAGTCTGTAAGAAAGCTTTTTCACTTAGTGGAAATTTAAAGACACACATGAGAGTCCACACAGGAGAGAAAGCACACAGCTGCTCAGTCTGTAAGAAAGCTTTTTCACGGAGTGATAGTTTAAAGAAACACATGAGAGTCCACACAGGAGAGGAAAAATAGAGCTGCAATGTTTGTGACAAAATATTTAAATGGCATAATCGTTTCAAAAGACATAAGTGTGTTGGTCGTCAGTTGCTTCTGTAACTGTAAGGGAATACATTTGTCTATTTTGTATCCCGATGACCTAATGCGGTTACATGTAATACGTTACTCCCCAAGCCTGATTTCACCCACCTGCAACCGATTCGCTAATAATCACAAATCTTCATTTTCTTTGACCCCTTGACTCGACTATTTCTTGTTTAATAATCGTTACATCTCCTCAGGATCAAGTTCCCGTGTCCTGCCTTTCACCTGCTGTTCACCGACTGCTCATTTAAGGTGGACTCACCTTTACAAGGGACCAGCTAGTCTTAGTGTCTTAATGCAAATGTTTTGTAAAGTGATGCTAGACCAAAAACGTGCTGTTGGGTAGTGTGCTCTCTGCAGGACGATTTCTGTACTCAAATATTGTTTATGAAATGAGAGCTTCATTCCGTTTTTGTTGTCTAAACAACGCCAACAGTGCGATACGTCTTCTTTCCAGCAGATGGCATACATGTTACATCATCCAGTTCAACTGTCATCAACATATTAATGATTCAAAACAGCAATGTGTAAGATATGTCTAGTAATTGACCATTTCAACAGAATGTGAAGAGGTTACAGTCTTGAGCCCATGTCCAATATGTTTATGTTTTGTTTGAATAAATCTACTGAAATGAGCATTCAATGACTCAATTATTCTTAATTACTGCCATTACATCATGGGTTTGCATTGTAATATTAGAACGCATAAAACCCAACTTTAGTTCTTCCAAGTTGCGGGTGTTCATTGTTTAGAAGTGTATCATCCAAGCTTCCACTTTGTGCTCCGATAATGCTGAAAGTATCTGTTGTATGCTTTACCTGTTCCAGTAACAAAAGTGTAATTCACTGGACAGAGACAAGAGATAGTGGATGGATCCCGAAAAGAACCAGAAGATAGTCCGTATAGAGCCTTCAGGTTCTGATAATGATCAGGGACAGAGCTAGAAAAAAACTCCAGAAACCTGAATAGAGCTAGAAGATAGCCAGTACAAAGCCAAGAAAGACCAAGTAGAAAGACAGGAAGGAGCCAAAAGAGTTTGTGTTTTTTAATATTCAAACTCTTCTCTTAAGATATTAGAACTTCCTATCTCAACATGTATCCTTTTATGTCAATTAAAAAAACCTTACATTTTTGCTGCCAATTATTGAGATTGTTTCACAGCTTTATCTTAAATATATAGACTTTTATCTTTACATATAGATTACATAGGATGAACAGCACGGTCCACTCTGCTGGATTCTGCTCCAAATGCATGCACACATCTCGCTGTATCCATACTCCTGCAGTTGTATTGTTCTGGATTCATAGTGAAGTGTATTCGATGTAATGCACTCTTCTAGTTATGTATTCAATATAAAATGAAATACCCATAAAGTCAGAAAATAAAAGAGACTCACTAAAGGAAAAAGTTTCTGAACCAGTGAGAGTTCTTAATTTCCATTGTTGAGGTATAGAATATATTTATATCGTGCAATTTTCCAAACTCTCATTGGTTTCTCATACAGCATCTCTGTAAACTACGTGTATTCACTGAATTTCACTCTCTGCCTTTAACGGCTCGTTGTAGTAGCTCCAATAGCTCCAGCCCCCACCCTCCCTGTGAGCACAGTGTGCTCTGATTGGTCGGGACGTTGTGAATCGCGCTGAGCTCGGTGGAGGTGTTGTTTCCTTGTTTAGCGAAACACAGCCAAACTCATCCTGAGCACACACAAACTCACAGCCGAAGTAAAAACAATAAGTGTGGCTTGATATTGAGTAAGAAAAAGGTTGATAAACGATGTGAGAATGGGTCTGCAGAGAGAATTTCGCCGCGATCCCAACTGTCTGTTATCAGCCTGCAGCCAGGGAGGAGAAATCAGCAGAGCTGCCTGCACTGTGCGTGTGTGAGCTGCCTGCACTCTGGGCGTGGCTACTGGGTGTTCAGACGTCACAATGTCCAGGAAAACCATGAGAAATCTCCAACAAGGCGTTTTGGGGAGGTTTTGTGTTAGAGCTTTACTCCCTACATTAGGGGTGTCAAACTCAAGGCCCGGGGGCCACATTCGGCCCGCGACTTCATTTTATGTGGCCCCACAAGAGCTTGCAAAGAATATAATATGTTTATTATACGGTTACATGCTGCAGAAGCACGTTGCCCATAAACTACATGTCCCACAATGCATCTCAAATATGACTTTTTTCTCGAATTTGCCTTTTTTTCTTCAAAATATGCATTTTTTCATAGAATTCCTTTTTCTCAGAATTAGATTTTTATTTCAAAATGTCACTTCTATTTCTTTTTTCTCCAGAATTTGGCTTTTCTTTTTAAATCATTTTGGGACATACGCACAGAAAAGACTTGCAATCTTTTGCCCTAGACTTCTGCTTTCAGACGTAGTTAATTATGAAGTTATTACCCTATCCGATGATAATCCAATGCAGAGGCAATGATGTAATATAATACATTATTTTATATATATGATATATTTATATATGTATTTTTATATAGTCTTAAAGTTACAACCGGCCCTTTGAGTGCAACCATAATGCTGATGTGGCCCGCGATGAAATTGAGTTTGACACCCCTGCCCTACATGGTGGACTTTGAGGGGTTTTGACTCTGCAGACCGTTTACAAGCATAACAACCTTCATAACACACAAGGGGACGGGTAATAGTATACCCTTGGACAGAGTATTTTAAGAGGATATTAGACAATATTTCCAGTCA